>NC_069499.1:547216422-547253922 GCF_027579735.1 Bombina bombina
TGCCATACCGTTATAATGACATGTATGTATACTCTACACTTCAGTATTCTGGGGATGGTATTTCACTGGAATTACTCTGTTAAAAGTACATTAAACCTTTTAATAGGTATTTATATGTTAAACGTTTTTGCTGGAATGTAGAATCGTTTGCATTTTCTGAGGTACTGAGTGAATAAATGTTTGGGCATTATTTTTCCACTTGGCAGTTGCTTGTTTTAATTGTGACAGTTTCGTTTCTCTCTCACTGCTGTGTGTGAGGGGGAGGGGCCGTTTTTTTGGCGCTCTTTGCTACGCATCAAAAATTTCCAGTCAGTTACTCTTGTATTTCCTGCATGATCCGGTTCATCTCTAACAGAACTCAGGGGTCTTCAAACTTCTTTGGAGGGAGGTAGATTCTCTCAGCAGAGCTGTGAGACTTATATATTGACTGTGATTAAAAACGTTGCTCTGTAATTTTTATTTTCAATTTTAATTATTGTTACTTTACTAATGGGAACAAACCTTTGCTAAAAGTTGTGTTGTTTTCAAGGATTGATGCTATAACTGTTTTTTTTCAGTTCATTATTTCAACTGTCATTTAATCGTTTAGTGCTTCTTTGAGGCACAGTACGTTTTTGTTAAATAAGATTGTAACCAAGTTGCAAGTTTATTGCTAGTGTGTTAAACATGTCTGATTCAGAGGAAGATACCTGTGTCATTTGTTCCAATGCCAAGGTGGAGCCCAATAGAAATTTATGCACTAACTGTATTGATGCTACTTTAAATAAAAGCCAATCTGTACAAATTGAACAAATTTCACCAAACAGCGAGGGGAGAGTTATGCCGACTAACTCGCCTCACGTGTCAGTACCTGCATCTCCCGCCCGGGAGGTGCGTGATATTGTGGCGCCTAGTACATCTGGGCGGCCATTACAGATAACATTACAAGATATGGCTACTGTTATGACTGAAGTTTTGGCTAAATTACCAGAACTAAGAGGCAAGCGTGATCACTCTGGGGTGAGAACAGAGTGCGCTGATAATACTAGGGCCATGTCTGATACTGCGTAACAGCTTGCAGAGCATGAGGACGGAGAGCTTCATTCTGTGGGTGACGGTTCTGATCCAAACAGATTGGATTCAG
This sequence comes from Bombina bombina, assembly GCF_027579735.1. NCBI lineage: Eukaryota > Metazoa > Chordata > Amphibia > Anura > Bombinatoridae > Bombina > Bombina bombina. Next base: position 547,217,546 of record NC_069499.1, read on the forward strand.
ATATTTCAAATTTTAAATTTAAATTGGAGAACCTCCGTGTATTACTAGGGGAGGTTTTAGCGGCTCTTAATGATTGTAACACTGTTGCAATACCAGAGAAATTGTGTAGGTTGGATAAATACTTTGCGGTACCGGCGAGTACTGACGTTTTTCCTATACCTAAGAGACTAACTGAAATTGTTACTAAGGAGTGGGATAGACCCGGTGTGCCGTTCTCACCCCCTCCAATATTTAGAAAGATGTTTCCAATAGACGCCACCACACGGGACTTATGGCAAACGGTCCCTAAGGTGGAGGGAGCAGTTTCTACTTTAGCTAAGCGTACCACTATCCCGGTGGAGGATAGCTGTGCTTTTTCAGATCCAATGGATAAAAAATTAGAGGGTTACCTTAAGAAAATGTTTGTTCAACAAGGTTTTATATTGCAACCCCTTGCATGCATCGCGCCGATTACGGCTGCGGCAGCATTTTGGATTGAGTCTCTGGAAGAGAACCTTAGTTCAGCTACGCTGGACGACATTACGGACAGGCTTAGAGTCCTTAAACTAGCTAATTCATTCATTTCGGAGGCCGTAGTACATTTAACCAAACTTACGGCTAAGAACTCAGGATTCGCCATTCAGGCACGTAGGGCGCTGTGGCTAAAATCCTGGTCAGCTGATGTAACTTCTAAGTCCAAATTACTTAATATACCTTTCAAGGGGCAAACTTTATTTGGGCCCGGTTGGAAAGAAATTATCGCTGACATTACAGGAGGTAAGGGCCACGCCCTGCCTCAAGACAAAGCCAAAGCTAAGGCTAGACAGTCTAATTTTCGTCCCTTTCGGAATTTCAAAGCAGGAGCAGCACCAACTTCCACTGCACCAAAACAGGAAGGAGCTGTTGCTCGTTTCAGACAAGGCTGGAAACCTAACCAGTCCTGGAACAAGGGCAAGCAGGCCAGGAAACCTGCTGCTGCCCCAAAGACAGCATGAATCGAGGGCCCCCGATCCGGGACCGGATCTAGTGGGGGGCAGACTCTCTCTCTTCGCCCAGGCTTGGACAAGAGATGTTCAGGATCCCTGGGCGCTAGAGATCATATCTCAGGGATACCTTCTAGACTTCAAATTCTCTCCCCCAAGAGGGAGATTTCATCTGTCAAGGTTGTCAACAAACCAGATAAAGAAAGAAGCGTTTCTACGCTGTGTACAAGATCTGTTATTAATGGGAGTGATCCATCCGGTTCCGCGGTCGGAACAAGGACAAGGGTTTTACTCAAACCTGTTTGTGGTTCCCAAAAAAGAGGGAACTTTCAGGCCAATCTTGGATTTAAAGATCCTGAACAAATTCCTAAGAGTTCCATCGTTCAAAATGGAAACTATTCGGACAATCTTACCCATGATCCAAAAGGGTCAGTACATGACCACAGTGGATTTAAAGGATGCTTACCTTCACATACCGATTCACAAAGATCATTACCGGTATCTAAGGTTTGCCTTCTTAGACAGGCATTACCAGTTTGTAGCTCTTCCATTCGGATTGGCTACGGCTCCAAGAATCTTCACAAAGGTTCTGGGTGCCCTTCTGGCGGTACTAAGACCGCGAGGAATTTCGGTAGCTCCGTACCTAGACGACATTCTGATACAAGCTTCAAGCTTTCAAACTGCCAAGTCTCATACAGAGTTAGTTCTGGCATTTCTAAGGTCGCATGGATGGAAAGTGAACGAAAAGAAGAGTTCTCTCTTTCCTCTCACAAGAGTTCCATTCTTGGGGACTCTTATAGATTCTGTAGAAATGAAGATTTATCTGACAGAAGACAGATTAACAAAGCTTCTAAATGCATGCCGTGTCCTTCATTCCATTCAACTCCCGTCAGTAGCTCAATGCATGGAGGTGATCGGCTTAATGGTAGCAGCAATGGACATAGTACCCTTTGCACGTCTACATCTCAGACCGCTGCAATTGTGCATGCTGAGTCAGTGGAATGGGGATTACTCAGACTTGTCCCCTACTCTGAATCTGGATCAAGAGACCAGAAACTCTCTTCTATGGTGGCTTTCTCGGCCACATCTGTCCAGGGGGATGCCATTCAGCAGGCCGGACTGGACAATTGTAACAACAGACGCCAGCCTACTAGGTTGGGGCGCTGTCTGGAATTCTCTGAAGGCTCAGGGACAATGGAATCAGGAGGAAAGTCTCCTCCCAATAAACATTCTGGAATTGAGAGCAGTTCTCAATGCCCTTCTGGCTTGGCCCCAGTTAAAAACTCGGGGGTTCATCAGGTTTCAGTCGGACAACATCACGACTGTAGCTTACATCAACCATCAAGGAGGGACAAGAAGCTCCCTAGCAATGATGGAAGTATCAAAGATAATTCGCTGGGCAGAGTCTCACTCTTGCCACCTGTCAGCAATCCACATCCCGGGAGTGGAGAACTGGGAGGCGGATTTCTTGAGTCGCCAGACTTTTCATCCGGGGGAGTGGGAACTTCATCCGGAGGTCTTTGCCCAAATACTTCGACGTTGGGGCAAACCAGAGATAGATCTCATGGCGTCTCGCCAGAACGCCAAACTTCCTCGCTACGGGTCCAGATCCAGGGATCCGGGAGCGGTTCTGATAGATGCTTTGACAGCACCTTGGAACTTCGGGATGGCTTATGTGTTTCCACCCTTCCCGCTGCTTCCTCGATTGATTGCCAAAACCAAACAGGAGAGAGCATCAGTGATTCTAATAGCGCCTGCATGGCCACGCAGGACTTGGTATGCAGATCTAGTGGACATGTCATCCTGTCCGCCTTGGTCTCTACCTCTAAGACAGGACCTTCTGATACAGGGTCCATTCAAACATCAAAATCTAACTTCTCTGAAGCTGACTGCTTGGAAATTGAACGCTTGATTTTATCAAAACGTGGTTTTTCTGAGTCGGTTATTGATACCCTGATACAGGCTAGGAAGCCTGTTACCAGAAGGATTTACCATAAGATATGGCGTAAATACCTATACTGGTGCAAATCCAAAGGTTACTCCTGGAGTAAGGTTAGGATTCCTAGGATATTGTCCTTTCTACAAGAAGGTTTAGAAAAGGGTTTATCGGCTAGCTCATTAAAGGGACAGATCTCAGCTCTGTCCATCTTGTTACACAGGCGTCTGTCAGAAAATCCAGACGTCCAGGCCTTTTGTCAGGCTTTAGCTAGGATCAAGCCTGTGTTTAAAACTGTTGCTCCGCCATGGAGTTTAAACCTTGTTCTTAACGTTCTACAAGGAGTTCCGTTTGAACCCCTTCATTCCATTGATATAAAGTTGTTATCTTGGAAAGTGTTATTTTTAATGGCTATTTCTTCGGCTCGGAGAGTCTCTGAGTTATCAGCTTTACATTGTGATTCTCCTTATTTGATTTTTCATTCAGATAAGGTAGTTCTGCGTACAAAACCTGGGTTCTTACCTAAGGTAGTCACTAACAGGAACATCAATCAAGAGATCGTGGTGCCTTCCCTGTGCCCGAATCCTTCTTCAAAGAAGGAACGTCTTCTACACAATCTGGATGTAGTTCGTGCCCTCAAGTTCTACTTGCAGGCAACTAAGGATTTTCGACAAACGTCTTCCCTGTTTGTCGTGTACTCTGGTCAGAGGAGAGGTCATAAGGCTTCGGCTACCTCTCTCTCCTTCTGGCTTCGTAGCATAATTCGTTTAGCCTATGAGACTGCTGGACAGCAGCCTCCTGAAAGAATTACAGCTCATTCTACTAGAGCTGTGGCTTCCACTTGGGCCTTTAAGAATGAATCCTCTGTTGAACAGATTTGCAAGGCTGCAACTTGGTCTTCGCTTCATACTTTTTCCAAATTTTACAAATTTGACACTTTTGCTTCTTCGGAGGCTATTTTTGGGAGAAAGGTTCTTCAGGCAGTGGTTCCTTCTGTATAATGAGCCTGCCTATCCCTCCCGTCATCCGTGTACTTTTGCTTGGGTATTGGTATCCCAGAAGTAATGATGACCCGTGGACTGATCACACATAACAGAAGAAAACATAATTTATGCTTACCTGATAAATTCCTTTCTTCTGTTGTGTGATCAGTCCACGGCCCGCCCTGTTTTTTAAGGCAGGTAAATATCTTTTAAATTATACTCCAGTCACCACTTCACCCTTGGTTTCTCCTTTCTCGTTGATTCTTGGTCGAATGACTGGGAGTGACGTAGAGGGGAGGAGCTATATGCAGCTCTGCTGGGTGAATCCTCTTGCATTTCCTGTTGGGGAGGAGTTATATCCCAGAAGTAATGATGACCCGTGGACTGATCACACAACAGAAGAAAGGAATTTATCAGGTAAGCATAAATTATGTTTTTAGTACTGGCAGACTTTCTGCCAGTACTTAAGATGGCGGGGACAATTGTGGGGTGGGGGAGGGAAGGGAGCTGTTTGGGAGATATCAGGGGGTCTGATGTGTCAGGTGGGAGGCTGATCTCTACACTAAAGCTAAAATTAACCCCGCAAGCTCCCTACAAACTACCTAATTAACCCCTTGACTGCTAGCCATAATACATGTGTGATGCGCAGCAGCACTTTGCGGCCTTCTAATTACCAAAAAGCAACCCCAAAGTCATATATGTCTGCTATTTCTGAACAAAGGGGATCCCAGAGAAGCATTTACAACTATTTGTGCCATAATTGCACATGCTGTTTGTAAATAATTTCAGTGAGAAACCTAAAATTGTGAAAAATTTAGCGTTTTTTTTAATTTGATTGCATTTGGCGGTGAAATGGTGGCATGAAATATACCAAAATGGGCCTAGATCAATACTTGGGGTTGTCTACTACACTGAAGCTAAAATTAACCCTAGAAGCTCCCTACATGCTCCCTAATTAACCCCTTCACTGCTGGGCATAATACACGTGTGGTGCGCAGTCGCATTTAGCAGCCTTCTAATTAGTAAAAAGCAAAACCAAAGCCATATATGTCTGCTATTTATGAACAAAGGAGATCCCAGAGAAGCATTTACAACCATGTATGCTATAATTGCAAAGTTTTTTGTAAATAATTTCAGTGAGAAACCTAAAGTTTGTGAAAAAAATTGTGAAAAAGTGAACTTTTTTTTTATTTGATCGCATTTGGCGGTGAAATGGTGGCATGAAATATACCAAAATGGGCCTAGATCAATACTTTGGGATGTCTTCTAAAAAAAAATATATACATGTCAAGGGATATTCAGGGATTCCTGAAAGATATCAGTGTTCCAATGTAACTAGCGCTAATTTTGAAAAAAAGTGGTTTGGAAATAGCAAAGTGCTACTTGTATTTATGGCCCTATAACTTGCAAAAAAAGCAAAGAACATGTAAACATTGGGTATTTCTAAACTCAGGACAAAATTTAGAAACTATTTAGCATGGTTTTTGATTGGTGGTTGTAGATGTATAACAGATTTTGGGGGTCAAAGTTAGAAAAAGTGTGTTTTTTTTTTCTATTTTTTCCTCATATTTTATAAAAATTTTTATAGTAAATTATAAGATATGAGGAAAATAATGGTATATTTTGAAAGTCCATTTAATGGCGAGAAAAACGGTATATAATATGTGTGGGTACATTAAATGAGCAAGGGGAAAATTACAGCTAAACACAAACACCGCAGAAATGTAAAAATAGCCTTGGTCCCAAACGGACAGAAAATGGAAAAGTGCTGTGGTCATTAAGGGGTTAATTCATATATATGTGTGTTTTTTTTTTTTAAAGGGACAGTAAACCCAAACAGTTTTAAAAAAGTTTCCAATTTACTTCTATTATCAAATTTGTTTTGTTCTCATGTTCTTTGTTGAAGGGATACCTACTAGGTCGGTAGCGTGTGCATGCCTGAAGCACTACATGACAGGAAATAGTGCTGCCATCTAGTGCTCCTGCTAATCTATAACAATGTTGCAAAACTGCTGCCATATAGTGTTGTGGACACGTGCACACTCATGAGCTTACATCCCAGCTTTTCAACAAAGGATAACTAGAAAAGAAAGAAAATTTGATAACAAAAGTAAATTGGAAAGTTTGTTTAAAATTGTATGCTCTATCTGAATCTTGAAAGAAAAAAATGGGGTTTTATGTCCCTTTAAGTCTGTTCTTTAGGAAGGTTCCCATGCCCCCTTCCAGTATACATATGCTATCTTCTCTACTACTGCTGATTACTACTGCTGTGAGATTGTCAAGGACAGCAGACGAATCCCAGACTCGTTGAAGGGACTCCTTCAGGAGCTAAGTCCTGATTTCTATATCTTCCTAATGGCTTGCGGCCTACTATGAGTGGGACAACTCTTTATTGGACTCCAGGCTAGTTATAACCTCACAGGCAAGGGGGTTAATAATACAGCCCTTATTCTCAGTCTTGGGACTGCATACTGTTTATACCTTGCCAAGCAAGGGGGTGAATATACAGTGGGGTTTTTTTATTCTCAGTTCAGCGACTGCATGCTGCCTATAATCTCTCAGGCAAGGGGGTCCATATACAACTATCTCAGTCTAGTGATTTCATGTGTATTATAACCTCACAGGCATGGAGGTTAATATCTCTTTATTCGCTAATGGCATGCTGTTTATTCCCTCACTGACAATGTTATTAATATGCTGCTTTATTCTCTGCTGGTATCTGTAGGCTACTTATATCTTCCGAGATAAAAGGGTTTTTTGTCAGTCTATCCTTGGTTTTATTTTGAGTAGGGACCTCAATTTGAGATAGGTCCTTTATGGGAATAGGTTATGCATAGCAATAACACCATTTAACCTGGTTCACACCATTAACCTAATTTACAGCCTCAGCGTCTACTTGATAAAGAGTGAGGATTCCATGTATACTACAGTTCCTTGGTCTGGTCTGAAGAAACACCTGTCGGCTAGTTCCCTTAAGGGTCAGAGTTCTGCCCTTTTCTGTTTCACTCAAGTTGGTTTGACCAGCTGTTCAGGTGGTGTTCTGTCTATGTTTAAATTTAGACTGGTTTCTTTTTAAAGACACGATGAGTCCACGGATCATCTTCATTACTTATGGGGTCTTCACCTCCTGGTCAGTAGGAGGAGGCAAAAAGCACCAGAGCAGAGCTGTTAAATAGCTCCTTCCCTCCCACCCAGTCATTCTCTTTGCCTACGTTAGTGATAGGAAGAGGTAAAGTGAGGTGTTAGAATAGATTCTTCAATAGAGTTTTTTTATTTTTAAAGTAGTGCAAGATTGTGCTGCTTTGTTCTAGGGTGTAGCTGTAGTCCATATCAGTCTCTTCAGTAGAGCTCTTGGTGGCTTTAGAGCAATGGGAACTGGTGGGACATAATTCTTACTGCGCCTCCTATACATTTATGCTGCCCTTATCCTGATGGCCTAAGCAAGCTTAACTCAGGCTTTATCATTTTCCACAGGGCTATGGGAGGGAGAGGACCTCTTAAACCTGTTGGGCTGTCCTGCTGTCGGACAGCATTAAAGGGACATGAAACCCAACATTTTTCTTTCATGATTCAGGTAGAGAATACAATTTTACACATTCCAATTTACTTCTATTATCTAATATGCTTCAATCTTTAGCTATCCGTTGTTGAAGAAATAGCAGTGCACATGGGTCAGCCAATCACACAAGTCATCTATGTGCAGCCACCAATCAGCAGCTACTGAGCCTATTTAGATATGCTTTTCAACAAACAATATCAAGAGAATGAAGAAAATTAGATAACAGAAGTACATTGGAAAGTTGTTAACAATTGCATGCACTTTCTGAATCACAAAAGAAAAAAAAATGTGCGTTTCATGTCCCTTTAAGGTAAGTGCAGACTTTTTTTTTTTTCTTGGGGATAAATACAGACTCAGAGGAAAAGTGGGCACTTTAATTATACCTTTACTACATATAAGGCTCAGAAATGGAGCATTTTATATGGGACTTCAGGCTCTCTATGGAGGGTGTTTTTTATGACAGCTTATGTACAGGCACTGGGGCTGGGAGTAAAGCTTTGTCACTATCGGTTTTATTTTTATGAAAAGAAAGCCGGTCGGGTTGTGTATATTTATTATTAAATATGTGTATTATTTTGCGCGCTTCAGACTTCCTTAGAGGAGAGCCATATTTCTCTGCACAGTTTTCAACTAGTCTGGTATCCGGAGACGTTCCGTTTTAGCTGTGGGGCGACTCTGCTCTCCAACTAGCATGGACAGTTGAAGTTAAAGCATCGCTCTAGAACCGAATGGTTTTTCAAGCAGAACAAGCAAGCGGTTGTTAGCGCTCTAGAGACCTTATCTTCTGCACCGCTGGGACATTGCAGTGAGACCGGTCGGCAGGTAGGCGCCTCAGCGGAGCTGCTGAGGCGTAGAGGTGTCTGACTGTTGTGAAAAAACATTTGTTTATCTAGAGATACGTTTTTTATTTTAAGCAGGAAAATAGTTTACATTTAAAATTTAAAGGCACAGTATCTTATTAGACACTCAAAATTTATATATATTCTGTTTAAATTTTGCTTTTCAGTTTGCAAACACACTTTTTTTCTTGCAGTAAAAAAGTTCAGTTTTAAACTTTTAAAGGGCCAGTAACAAATTTTTGTAATAAAAATGTATTTTTATTTTTTTGATTATTTTCTGTTCTTTAATATGGATTTAGAAGCTGTGCAAAATGTTACTTGCGCCATGTGTTTGGATGCCAATGTGGAACCACCAATTCCTTTTTGTCCCTCATGTATAGAGAGGGCTTTAAGCTATAGAGATTTTTCATGAACAAAATTTTTCAAAAGCGGATTCTTCTCAGTAGTCTAATGATGAGATTCAGAGTATGCCGCATCTTTCTCCCCAAGCGTCCCAATCTTTAATACCCGCACAAGCAGTGCCCTGTACTTCTACCCTAGCACCTGCTGGAGTTACCTTAAGACATAGCTTCACTTATGTCTTCCACAATTTCTGATGCGTTGTCTGCTTTTCCTATGCTACAAGGCAAACGTTAGAGGAAAGACAACCATGTGGTCAGTGAGGTTTCTGATGCCATGGTGGCAGTCTCGGATGTACCCTCCCAGGGAACTGAGATGGAGGGTATAGAGGTTCTATCGGAAGGCGAAATTTCAGACTCAGAGAGTTCATTACCTTTGACTGATTCATAGGTTGTCTCTTTCAGGTTTAAACTAGAACACCTCCGCCTCAGGGAGGTTTTGGTTACTTTAGACTGTGATTCCACAGTAGTGGTCGCTCCTGTGAAGTCGAGTAAATTGGACAGATATTTCGAAGTTCCTTCTTACTCAGATGTTTTCCCGGTGCCTAAGCGAGCTTCGGAGATTGTTTCTAAGGAATGGGAGAGACCAGGTATTCCCTTCTCTCCTATTTTCAAAAAGATGTTTCCTATAGCTGACTCTGTCAGGGAAGCTTGGCAAACGGTTCCTAAGGTGGAAGGGGCTATTTCCACCTTAGCCAAGCGAATTACTATTCCTATTGAGGATAGTTGTGCTTTTAAAGACCCCATGGACAAGAAGTTGGAGGGTCTACTTAAAAAGATTTATGTTCACCAAGGTCTGCTATGGCAGCCGGCTGCGTGCATTGCTACTGTCACTAGTGCGGCAGCTTATTGGTTTGATATTCTGTCCGAGTCTCTTAAGACTGAGACTTCTTTAGAGGAGATTCAAGATAGGATTAAAGCTCTGAAGTTAGCCAATGCTTTTATTACGGATGCCTCTGCAAATTACTAAACTGGCAGCTAAGAGTTCAGGGTTCTCTATCCTAGCCCACAGAGCCTTATGGTTAAAACCTTGGTCTGCGGATGTGTCATCCAAGTCTAAGCTTCTAGCAATTCCTTACAAGGGAAAGACCTTGTTTGGACCTGGCCTGAAGGAAATTATCTCTGATATCACGGGAGGTAAGGGTCATCTCCTTCCTCAAAATAAGAGAAGTAAACAAAAAGGACGACAAAGTAATTTTCGTTCCTTTCGAAATTTCAAGGGAAAGTCTTTCTCTTCCTCCTCTAAACAGGAAGGAAACTATTCGCAGTCTAAGCCTACTTGGAGACCCAACCAGTCTTGGAACAAGGGTAAACAATCCAATAAGCCTGCTGCTGAATCCAAAACAGCATGAAGGGCATGCCCCCGATCCGGGACCAGATCTGGTAGGGGGGCAGACTTTCTTTCTTCGTTAAGGCTGGGGTGCGGGACGTTCAGGATCCCTGGGCTATAGAAATAGTGTCTCAGGGATACAAACTGGGGTTCAAAAATTTTCCTCCCAGAGGAGGAAGATTTCTTCTTCCAAGATTATCTGCAAACCAGATAAAAAGAGAGGCTTTCTTACATTGTGTAAGAGACTTCTCCTCGCTGGGAGTAATTTTTCCCGTTCCTGTACAGGAACACGTGCAGGGTTTTTATTCAAATCTGTTTGTAGTTCCCAAAAAGGAGGGAACTTTCAGACCTATCTTATACCTCAAGAGTCTAAACAAGTTTCTCAGAGTTCCATCATTCAAGATGGAAACTATTCGTACCATTCTTCCATTGATCCAGAAGGGTCAATTTATGACAGTGGACTTAAAGGATTCATATCTACATGTTCCTATCCACAGAGATCATCACAAGTTCCTAAGGTTTGCCTTTCTGGACACTTTCAGTTTGTGGCTCTTCCTTTCGGTCTAGCCACGGCACCCAGAATTTTCACAAAGGTTCTGGGGTCTCTGCTGGCGGTTCTAAGACCACAGGGCATTGCGGTGGCGCCTTATCTGGACGATATTCTAATCTAGGCACCATCTTGTCAACAATGACCCTTTGGCCTCTTGTTGGCGCTGTATTCACTTCTTACTTCCATCTTGTCAACAAGCAAGGTCTCATACTGACATTGTGCTATCCTTCCTGAGAACTCACGGGTGGAAGGTAAATCTGAAAAAGAGTTCCTTAATCCCAAAGACAAGGGTGACTTTTTTGGGAACTCTAATCGATTCTATATCTATGAGGATTTTTCTGACAGAGGTCAGGAAATCAAAGATTCTAGATACCTGTCGAGCCCTTCAGTTCAATCCTCGGCCGTCAGTGGCTCAGTGTATGGAAGTAATCGGACTGGTGGTGGTGGCCAGGGATAGGCAAGGTGTCCGTACACGGACACTGGTGTCCGTGACTAGCCTTTGCAGTGTCCGCCACAACCTTAGTATATGTTTTGATTGAATAATAGGAATAAAAAAAATATGTAGTGTGAATAAAGTTAGTGGCTTGTCAAGAGACTGCTAGCGATATTGGGTGATAAGTTATGGAATAACTAAAGCCTGAGTGAAATACTGGATGTGTATCTGCATCTGTATAATAGCACCCAGCTATATACAAAGACCAGTAGTGACACTGGCACATGCGTATAGCCAGACAAGGGTTGGTTATAGGGTCAGTGGTATCTGCATCAGTATAATAACACCCATCGCTATATAATGACACAGTAGTGACACTGACACATGCGTATAGCCAGACAAGGGTTGGTTATAGGGTCAGTGGTATCTGCATCAGTATAATAACACCCAGCGCTATATAATGACACAGTAGTGACACTTGCACATGAGTAAAGCCAGAGGAGGGCTGGTTATAGGATCAGTGGTATCTGCATCAGTATATTAACACCAAGCACTATAAAATGTTTTTAATTTAAAATGTACCTTGGTGTCCTTCACTAAGGTCTGTAATTTGGAAAATGCCCGCCACAGCCTTTGTCTATGCCTATCCCTGGTGGTGGCAATAGATATCATACCGTTTGCTCGGTTTCACCTCAGGCCTCTGCAGTTAAACATTCTCAGGCAGTGGAATGGAGATTATGCAGATTTGTCTCCTCGAATAACCCTGGAACAGGAGACGAGGGACTCTCTTCAATGGTGGTTGTCTCTGGATCATCTATCCCAGGGAACCTGCTTTCGCAGACCTTCCTGGGTTATTGTGACAAGAGACGCCAGCCTTTTAGGGTGGGGAACTGTCTGGGGTTCCCTAAAGGCTCAGGGAGTATGAACTCAGGCAGAGTCGGTTCTTCCTATAAACATCCTGGAACTAAGAACAATCTTCAATGCTCTTCTGGCCTGGCCACAGTTGGCTTCGGCCCAGTTTATCAGATTCCAGACGGACAACATCACTTCAGTGGCTTAAATCAATCATCGGGGAGGAACGAGGAGTTCCTTAGCGATGACCGAGGTAGCCAAGATAACTCACTCTTGCCATCTGTCAGCGATCCACATCCCAGGGGTGGCCAACTGGGAGGCGGACTTTCTGAGCAGGCAGACCTTTCATCCCTGAGAGTGGGAACTCCATCCGGAGGTGTTCTCCAACCTGATTCTCAAATGGGGGTTGGCCACAGTTGGATCTCATGGCATCTTGTCAGAATGCCAAGCTCCTGAGATACAGGTCGAGGTCCAGGGACCCCCAGGCGGAACTGATAGATGCTCTGTCGGTTCCTTGGTCCTTCAATCTGGCATACCTATTCCCTCCATTTGCGCTTCTTCCTCGGGTCATTGCTCGAATCAAGCAGGAGAGGGCACCGGTGATCCTCATTGCACCTGCTTGGCCTCGCAGGATTTGGTATGCAGATCTGGTGAACATGTCATCCCTGCCACCTTGGAGACTTCCGTTGAGGAAGGACCTTCTCATTCAAGGGCCCTTCCTTCACCCAAATCTAGTTTATCTGAAGCCGACTGCTTGGAGATTGAACGCTTAATCCTATGCAAGCAGGGTTTTTCTGATTCGGTCATAGAGACCATGATTCAGGCTTGTAAGAAAGATTTACCATAAGATATGGCGTAAATATCTCTATTGGTGTGAATCCAAGGGCTACTCATGGAGTAGAGTTAGGATTCCCAGAATTTTGTCTTTTCTCCAAGAAGGTTTGGAGAAGGGTTGGTCGACAAGTTCCCTAAAGGGTCAAATCTCTGCCTTATCTATTTTGTTACACAAACGTCTGGCAGATGTCCCAGATGTACAATCATTTTGTCAGGCCTTGGTTAGGATCAGGCCTGTGTTCAAACCAGTTACTCCTCCATGGAGTCTGAATTTAGTTCTCAAAGTTCTTCAAGGGTGCTCCGTTTGAGCCTATGCATTCCTTAGATATTAACCCCTTAATGACCGGACCATTTTTCAATTTTCTTACCCTTAATGACAATGGCTATTTTTACATTTCTGCAGTGTTTGCGTTTAGCTGAAATTTTCCTCTTACTCATTTACTGTACCCACGTATATTATATACCATTTTCTCGCCATTAAATGGACTTTCTAAAGATACCATTATTTTCATCATATCTTATAATTTACTATAAAAAAAATATATAAAATATGAGGAAAAAAACACACTTTTTCTAACTTAGACCCCCAAAATCTGTTACACATCTACAACCACCAAATAACACCCATTCTAAATAGTTTCTAAATTTTGTCCCGAGTTTAGAAATACCCAATGTTTACATGTTCTTTACTTTTTTTGCAAGTTATAGAGCAAAAAATACAAGTAGCACTTTGCCATTTCCAAACCACTTTTTTTCAAAATGAGCGCTAGTTACATTGGAACCCTGATATCTTTCAGAAATCCCTGACTATCCATTGACATGTATATATTTTTTTTTAGAAGACATCCCAAAGTATTGATCTAGGCCAATTTTGGTATATTTCATGCCACCATTTCACTGCCAAATGCGATCAAATAAAAACAATTGTTGACTTTTTCACAAATTTTTTCACAAACTTTAGGTTTCTCGCTGAATTTATTTACAAACAACTTGTGCAATTATGGCATAAATGGTTGTAAATACTTCTCTGGGATCCCCTTTGTTCAGAAATAGCAGACATATATGGCTTTGGCGTTGCTTTTTGGTAATTAGAAGGCCGCTAAATGCCGCTGCACACCACACGTGTATTATGCCCAGCAGTGAAGGGGTTAATTAAGGAGCTTGTAGGGAGCGTTTAGGTTTAATTTTAGCTGTAGTGTAGTAGACAACCCAAATTATTGATCTAGGCTCATTTTGGTATATTTCATGACACCATTTCACCGCCAAATACGATCCAATAAAAAAAACTGTAAAATTTTTCAAAATTTTAGGTTTCTCACTGAAATTATTTACAAACAGCTTGTGCAATTATGGCACACATGGTTGTAAATGCTTCTCTGGGACCCTCTTTGTTCAGAAATAGCAGACATATATGTCTTTGGCGTTGCTTTTTGGTAATAATAAGGCCGTTAAATGTTGCTGCGCACCACACTTGTAATATGCCTAACAGTTAAGGGGTTAATTAGGTAGCTTGTAGGGTTAATTTTTAGCTTTAGTGTAGAGATCAGCTTCCCACCTAACACATCCCACCCCCTGATCCCCCCCTGACCCCCCTCAAACAGCTCTCTTCCCTCCCCCACCTCACAATTGTCACCGCCATCTTAAGTACTGGCAGAAAGTCTGCCAGTACTGAAATAAAAATTATTTTTTTATTTTTTTCATATAGTCTGCAGTGATGGATCCCCCCTTACCCCACAACCTCCCTGATCCCCCCCCCCATACATCTCTCTAACCCTCCCCCTCTTCCTATTTGCCACCATCTTGGGTACTGGCAGCTGTCTGCCAGTACCCAATTTGCCCCCAAAAATAGTTTTTATTAACTTTTTTATATAAAACCTTTGTTTTCTGTAGTGTAGCTGGCCCCCCTAAATAATCTACTTCCCTCCCCCTCCCAGATCCCTTACTAAACAATAGAGCTCCCCCTGCATCGGCCTCTGTATTTTTTTTACTTGCGGTCATTTTGCGTGCACGCGTATGCGCGTGCACCCGCCGCCTCCGCCCCACCCGGCTACAACCGGAACCGTGCAATCACCGATAATGCATTGCTACATTGTGATTGCACCGGTAAGGAAGTTGGAGCATACCCTCCTCCTACAAGCTGCTCCCACCCACCAACGAAAGTGTGCACAACAATCGCCGATGCAGAGAGGGCCACAGAGTGGCCCTTTCTGCATCGGTGGGTAAAATAGGGGATTGCAGTGAAGCCTCAATATTGAGGCATCACTACAATCCCTTGTAAGCAGCTGGAAGCGATCATGATCGCTTCCAGCACTTCTAACAACAGAGGATGTACCAGGTACGTCAATTGTCATTAAGGGGAGTTTTTCCAATGACGTACCTGGTAAGTCCTCTGTCATTAAGGGGTTAAAGGGACACTGAACCCAATTTTTTTTCTTTTGTAATTCAGAAAGAGCATGCAATTTTAAGCAACTTTCTAATTTACTCCTATTATCAATTTTTCTTCGTTCTCTTGCTATCATTATTTGAAAAAGAAGGCATCTAAGCTTTTTTTTGGTTTCAGTACTCTGGACAGCACTTTTTTATTGGTGGATAAATTTATCCACCAATCAGCAAGGACAACCCAGGTTGTTCACCAAAAATGGGCCGGCATCTAAACTTACATTCTTGCATTTCAAATAAAGATACCAAGAGAATGAAGAATATTTGATAATAGGAGTAAATTAGAAAGTTGCTTAAAATGTCATGCTCAATCTGAATCACAAAATACATTTTTTGGGTACAGTGTCCCTTTAAGTTGTTTCTTGGAAAGTTTTATTTCATGTTGCTATTTCTTCAACTCGTAGAGTGTCTGAGCTCTCGGCGTTGCAATACACTTCGCCTTACCTTATTTTCCATTCAGATAAGGTAGTTTTACGTACTAAACTAGGTTTTCTTCCTAAGGTTGTTTCAGACAGGAACATTAATCAGGAGATTGTTGTTCCTTCCTTGTGTCCTAATCCTTCTCAAAAAGAACGCCTTCTGCACAATTTGGACATGGTCAGTGCTTTAATTTTTTTTTTTACTTACAAGCGACTAAGGACTTTCGTCAGTCCTCTTCTTTGTTTGTAATTTTCTCGGGAAAACGTAGGGGGTCAGAAAGCTACGGCTACCTCTCTTTCTTTTTGGCTGAAGAGTATCATCCGCTTTGCACATGAGACTGCTGGACATCAGCCTCCTGAGAGGGTTACGGCTCATTCCACTAGGGCTGTTGCTTCTTCATGGGCATTCAAAAATGAAGCTTCTGGAGAAAAGATTTTCAAGGCTGCAACTTGGTCTTCTCTTCACTTTTTTTCTAAATTTTACAAATTTTATACTTTTGCTTCGGCTGAGGCCGCTTTTGGGAGAAAGGTTCTTCAAGCAGTGGTGCCTTCCGTTTAGGTTCCCTGTCTTTTTCCCTCCCGTATCATCTGTGTCCTCTAGCTTGGGTATTGTATCCCATAAGTAAAGAAGATGATCCGTGGACTCATCGTGTCTTTAAAAAGAAAAGGAAATTTATGCTTACCTGATAAATTTGTTTCTTTTTAGACACGATGAGTCCACGGCCTGCCCTGTTCTTTTAAGACAGGTTATTTTTTGTAAATTTTAGACACCTCTGCACCTTGGCATTTCCTTTCTCTTCCTAACTTCGGTCGAATGACTGGAGTGGAAGGGAAGGGAGGAGCTATTTAACAGCTCTGCTGTGATGCTCTTTGCCTCCTCCTGCTGACCAGGAGGTGAATATCCCATAAGTAATGACGATGATCCGTGGACTCATCATGTTTAAAAAGAAACAAATTTATCAGGTAAGCATAAATTTTCTTTTTATATTCCTGTTGCTCCTCCATGGAGCATTATCTTTGTTTTTGGAGTTCTTCAATAGGCTCCATTTAAGCCTATGTAGTCTATTGCTATCAAGGTGCTCTCTTGGGTAGTGATCCTTTTGGTTTTCTTCTCCTCTGTTCGTAGAGTGTTAGACTTATCTGATCTTCTATGTGTCCTTTTTTTCTTGATGTCCCATTCTGATAAGGCAGTACTGAGGACTCATCTGTGAATTTTGCCTCTGTCATTTCTTTCCTCAACATCAACCAGGCACTTGTGTCTATCTCTTCGACCCTCTCCGTTTTCTTCCAAGGAGAGGTTGTATATATTGGATGTGGTAAGAGCATTAAGGTTCTACCTTCTTGCTGTCTAGGAGTTTCGTCGGTCATCTCCTTTGCTGGTCCTGTTTTTTTCTGGTAAGCACAAGTGGGAAGAAGGCTCAGCTCTTCTCTTTCCTATTGACTACAATTCCTGATTTGCATTGCTTATTAGAAAGGGGGTTAGCTGCCTTTTATCCTGACTTACGCTTTCTGCCTTGTGGCGTCTACTTCCTGCCTTCTCGTCTGTGGCTTCTATTGATCAGATTGGTCAATTTACTGCTAAATGGGCTTAATTTCTCTTTTCTTGATTTTGCCTCATAGGAGGCATCATTTGGGAGAAGGATCTACAAGAGGTGGTGCCTACTATTTAGTATACCTTCTCTACTTTCCCTCCCTAACATTCGTGTACTCCTTAGCTTGGGTATTGATTTCCCATAGGTTATGCATGGTTTTTGTATACCCTTACTGCCATTAGAAGGAAAATAAAATGTTATGCTTACCTGAAAAATTACATTTCCTTCGTCGCAGTGAAGGTCCATGAACCTGCCTTGATGTTGTGTAGTGGCGACAGTCTTGACACATCTATACTCCTGTTATCTCTACTTTTCCATATCCTCGGCTTGAACTACTGGAAGGGTAGGGGAAGTGGGAAAGCTATTTCAATGTTCTGTTTTGGGGTGTCTCTTCCTCCTCCTTGTGGCCAGGTGAACTATTTCCCATAGGTTATGAATGTTTTCGTGGAGCCTCACTGCCAAGAAGGAAATTAATTTATCAGGCAAGGTAATTCTTTTCTTTCTAATGACACGATGAGTCCACGGATCATCTATAATTACTATTGGGAATATCACTCCTGGCCAGCAGGAGGAGGCAAAGAGCACCACAGCAAAGCACCACAGCAAAGCTCTTAAATATCATCTCCCTTCCCTCCAACCCAGTCATTCTCTTTGCCTACATTTTAGAGCAAGGAGGTGATAAAGTTTAGGTGTCTGAAAGAAGATTCTTCAATCAAGATTTTATTATTTTGCAGCAGAGCAAGTTTGTTCTGCTTCTTCCTGGGGTTTAGCCGTAGTCCATGTCAGTCTCTTCAGTAGAGCAATCGTGGCTTTTAAGCAATTGTGAACTTGTGGGGAATAATCCCCACTGTGCTTCCCAAATAGTTGTTGCTGCCCTATTCTTAAAGCCTGATTAGGATTATTCAGTCTTGCATGTTTTCCACGGGTCTATGTGAGGAGGTGTGCCACTCAAACCAGGTGAGCTGTCCTCCTGTCAGACGGCTAGATACAGGTAAGTGCGTTGGTCTTCTATGTCTGGGGGACTGGCACTTAAGGGTTAAAAGGCTGCACAGTATTTTGGGACTTTTATATCCTTTATGGGATGTTTCAGGCAGGACACAGGCACTATGTGACAAGTACAGCTTCAGGGATTAATAGTATTTCCTGAATGATTGCTGTGATTGGGGAGACCTAGGAGTTAACTTCAGGATAGAAGGGGTTAACCCTAGTTGGAGGCTCAGAATAATCATATAATCTTATCAAAATATATCATATTCTTATGTATAAGTTTGGTACAGTGTTTTAAACATGGCTTAAAGACTGGAGGTTGTCAGTTCAACTTCCTATGTATTTTGAAGTTTATTAGAAATGAGGAGACAGTACATATCTGTGTTATGATATTTATGTCTTTATTATCTAGAGGAGAGCTCGTTCGCCTTTTTCAGGCGCATTTACTTTTATGTAGGGAAGGTAGGAGGAACTCAGTGCGAGGGTTGTCTTCCCTCTAGAAAGATGTTTAGTTTTGGCCGGATGAAGCACGATGTATGCGCACTTCGTTTGCTGCAGTTTTTGTTCCTGCCTCCTTCTCAGACACGGAGCTGCGCCATTTTGGAATCTGAGAATCCATTCCATAGTTCCGCCTCGTTTCCAGGGCCGGATTTACATCTCAGGTGCCTGTAGGCACAAAAACCTGAAGCGCCCCCCCCACCCCCCCCTCCCCCCTCAAAAAAAAGTGAAAAAAGTGAGGACTTTTTTTTAAATATATTATTTAGGACAACTATCTAAAAAATTTAAGCAATAACAATTTTAGTGTAGACTGTCCCTTTAAGTAATAAAATATAAATTTCCCATTGTCCTCTCTAAGTATTGAATTTACAGACACATATAAGATAAGTAAGCAAGTGTGTGTACACAAAGGGATAACACAATGATCTATTACCTGATTATATATATATATACACTCACACACACACACACACACCTATACACACACACACACATACATACACACACAAACATATACACACACAATAATTTCATGTGTACTAAATGTCCCTAATTCTTTTATTTGAGGAACGTTTAAATGGCAAGTGATAGAGAGTGGCAAAATGCATTGCAAGGATTTAAAAGAGATGAACAAAGCCAATTACACTAATGCAGCCATGTGAACATGCATTTTACATGATATCTAGTTTCTAAAAGAGTTAATAAATTAACAGTGAAGTTACTGAGATTATAGTGACAGCTCATTTGGACTATCATAACTCTGAGTTAACTTGGAGACAAATACATTCGTAAAGGGGACAATTTATTTAAGTATTTATAATTCAGAATTTGATCAAACATCATAGAGACAGAATATACAGACATATCTAAAGATATTAAATTATAGTAAAACTACATGCATTCTTAAGTTAACTCATCTCTCTTCAAAACAGAGGTGGAAAGAATCAGTGCACAATTATCAGAACTGCAGGGCTGTGAGGTCCACACATTACTTTTGTATCTGGATTATGGATCAGTGCTGCTTCAAATGAAGCCAAACCAGGAACCCCAATAAAAATAATGGAGCCCAGTAAACATCCAAAGGAAGCAAAAATGCTCTGAGTGACAGCTAACAGAAATGCCTATTATTTTATTAATACTAGGCCCTTCTTTTTTGTCTTATTTTTTTTGATAATAGCAGGAAGTTAATTAACAATATAATGCGTCACAGACAGTCTAGTCAAACTGATAATAACTTTTTACTGTGTAAGTGTTACAGTTAGTGCGCTTGGCCTTGGTCACTCTGACTCACTTTCACAGACTAGTCACACTCACTTATATGCTGTAGACAGGCTGAGCCGTCTCAGGACCCAGGGCAGGCGACAGGCTCCGCTCCGACAGCGTCAGAAGGTGGACCAAAGAGGAGCAACCAAAACTTCAGCCAGCCCAGGCCAGCAGCAATGAACACGCACGTCAGCTCACTACCTTCCCGCCTAGTACTCTGACTCTGAGAGGCAGAGGGCGGCAGCCGGCATCACGTGACAGTCAGAAGTGGGCGTGACGCCGCCCGGCGAGCCACAAACAAAATTAGTGGCTAATCTGTGATGGTGCGCATGCGCGGCGCCGATCACGGCAGACTCAGAGCAGCTGCCAGCCAGCATACTCACCTGGGCCCAGGGACTGGAGTCTGAGACGACTTGTCAGTCACTCAGTCACTTCACTTGTGCAGGCTGTACACTGCCGACTGGAGCAAGGGTGGACTCTGGGGTCAGGGGTGGACCGTGGGAGCGAGGGTGGAGTCAGGGGTGGGAGGGAGTCAGCCTGAGCCTAGGAGGACGCGAGCTACTGCTACTTGCTATAGTTGTTGCTTGCTAGTCTCCTAGTTCTGCTCACTGTGACATCCACATCTGTTCCGATAAAGTTGATAAGTACTAGCCCCTGCCTACTGTACAAATTAAACAGAAAGTAACAAAGCACTCATTCACAGGCTCAACAAAATCAGAAAAAAAAAAGTTAAAGATTTTTTTTTTTAGAAAAAAAAAAAAAATATTTTTTTTTTTTTAAAATACACTGACTCTGTGGCGCCCCCTGCTGCAATGCGCCTGTAGGCACATGCCTACTGTGCCTAATGGCAAATCCGGCCCTGCTCGTTTCTCCAGGTGGAGATCGGAGCGGCGCTCTGGTGTTGCAAATTTGATTTTTATTTTAAGAGGATTTATTGTCCACTGTTTACATGCTACAATAGGCATACTTTTCATTATGTACCAAGGGCTACACTTAGACCTGAAGGATTTACTCAGGAAATATTTTAAATCCTTTACGAAAAATTCCTTACACTTTTTATTATAGCAGTATGAATTTCGTTTTTAATAAAGACTCATTGTGGGGCAAATGTATTTGATAGATAATTTATATGCATTTGTCTATACCTTTTATGTTCTGCTTGATTAGTTTGATGTCTATGTAAGCAGTAAAATATTTGCCTTTTTTTCTGTTTTTGTTTCCCTATACGGGTGGGGCAAATTATAACTATATTGTGGGTACAGTTGGTTTGCTGCCCCAGTTCCTCATTTTCTCCCAGGATTATGCGGTTTAGATATTACTACAGCTTCTCCTATATGTCCCAAGTTTTAACAGGGTCACAGACAGTGCCCTGCGGTTCCTCTTAATTAAGGAGGATTGCGTTTGCTTGCAATTTTTACAGCTTGGGTATCTCTAAGATATATGCTAATCCTCTGAGCCTCATATCTCCCAGGATGATACAGTTTAGGCAATAACGCAGTTTTATCCTTCTGTCCCAAGCCTCTATAGTGTCACATGCAGTGCCCTGCGGTTCCTCTCAATCTCCTGGAGGAGTATGTTTGCGTACAGAGTTGCTTAGGTGTCTTGCGATATCTACGGCTTGCCTGTTTTTCCTTATCTTCAGGAAATACGCAAGAGGATATATGTTATTTGGATTGTAAGGTTTCTGCTCCACATTCTTCTACACAGGTTGCTTTCTTTTCTGAGTTGGTGAAGAGATATCGCCGGTAGGTTTCTGAGGGTGAAATCTCAGATTTGGACAGTTTAATTCCTTCATCTGATGCTGAAGTCGTATGTTTCAGATGCATGCTTGTTCGCTTCGTGTATCGTAAAGGAGGCTTTAGCTATTTGGGCAACATTGATTCCCTTGTCGTTGTCAACCTTTGAGAGTTTGTGAACGCTATCATTTCAGTGATGTTCCTTCTATGAGGAAGTGTTTCTAGACGTGCTTTGGAATTTTTCCAGGATAGGAGCTAAGGATATCTTTTCTCCCTGTCTCCCGTCCCTCAAGGATTTTTCCTGTAAATGACTCCAATAAATACACAGTGTCTTAAGTAGAGGGATAATTTTCTACTACATCTCATGGATCTTCTATCCTTACGTTGTTCTTTTTCGGATCCTTGGATGAGGAGCTGGAGGTTTAATTGTAACTTTCGAACAATGGCTTGCCTTATTAGCCTTACTGTGTTAGTCCGTCGGGTTGAGGCTGAAATCTTGTTCAGACAAGAAGCCTGCCTGTGGCTTCGCAGTTCAGCTTAGGCTTTATTGTTCTGCAGTTGCAGGTTCAATATTTTATGTTTCCTCCAATTCCACGCTTCTGTTTTTCCTTTCAAGGATGAGTCCTTGTTTGGACTTAGCTGGTATATTGGTCTCCTGACTTTGCGGGTAAAAAGAGGGTTTTTTCTTCCACTCGTAAGGAGAATAAGACTAAAGGAAGGTTTTGTCGTGTTTCTTGGAATCCTATCTAGCGGTTCCTCTCTGGGGCCGATATCTGCAATCCAGATATGATGAGAGGCTATTCCAAAACTGTGTTCAGGGACTTCCTCTCCAGGAGTGATAGTTCCAGTCATCGTTTGGGAACGGTGCAAGTTCCTTAGAGTACCGTCTTTCAAGATGGAAACTATTCGTTCCATTCTTCCCTTTGTTAAAGTGGGTCAATTCATGACATTATCAGGACGACATTCTGGTTCAGGCGCTGATCTTTCAACAAGCATAGTGTTCCTGGGAACCATATAAGATTCCGTATTAATGAGAATTTCTGACAGAGGTAAAAAATCCTCGACTCTTGTCGGGCCCTTCAGTCCTCTCCTCGGCCGTCTGTGGCTCATTGTATGGAGGTGATCGGTCTGACTGTAGCTGCCATGGACATCATTCCGTTTGCCCGGTTCTGTTTCAGAACTCTGCGGTTATTCATGCTCAGGCAATGAAACGGGAATTATGAGGATTTGTCCCCACGAATCTCCCAGGGAACCTGCTTTCGCAGACCCTCCTGGGTGATTGTTATATTGGGGAGCAGTCTGGGGCTCTCTAAAGGCTCAGGGAATATGGACTCAGGAGGAGTCTGTTCTCCCCATAAACATCCTAGAACTGAGGGCAATCTTCAATGCTCATCTGGCTTGGCCTCAGCTTCTGCTGATTTGTCTGGTTCCAATCAGACAACATAACTTCAGTGGCTTATATCCATCAGGGAAGAACTGAGTTCCTTGGCCATGACAGAGGTAGCCAAGATTATTCAGTGGGCAGAGACCCACAACTGCTGTCTATCTACGATCCTCATTCCAGGAGTAGACAATTGGGAAGAGTATTTTCTGAGCAGACAGACTTTTCATCCGGGGGATGAGAACTCCTTCCGGAGGTGTTTTTCAAGCTTGATTATCAAATGGGGACAGCCAGAGCTGGATCTCATGGCATCTCAACAGAATGCCAAGCTTCCAAAGTATGGGGCATGGTCGAGAGATCCTCAGGCGGTACTGATAGATGCTCTGGCGGTCCCCTGGAATTTCAGTCTAGCGTACCTTTTTCCTCTGTTCGCTCTCCTTCCTCGAGTCATTGCTCGAATCAAACAGGAGAGGGCGTCGGTGATCCTCATTGCACCGGCGTGGCTTTGCAGGATTTGGTATGCAGACCTAGTGGAGATGTCATCTCTCCCACCTGGGAGACTTCCACTGAGGAAAGATCTTCTACTTCAAGGATCTTTCCTTCATCCAAATCTCGTTTCTCTGAAGCTGACTGCTTGGAGATTGAACGCTTAATTTTATCTAGCGTGGGTTTTCTGAGTCGGTCATTGGGACCATGATTCAGGCGAGTATGCCTGTTTCTAGAAAAATTTATTATAAGATATGGCGTATATATCCGTATTGGTGTGAATCCAGAGGCTACTCTTGGAGTAGAGTTCGGATTCCTAGAATTCGGTCCTTTCTCCAGGAGAATTGGAGAAGGTTTTTTTTCGGCAAGTATTTTGAAGGGTCAAATGTCTGCCTTGTCTATTTTGTTACATAACGTCTGGTGAATGTACCAGACGTGCAATTGTTTTGTCAGGCCTTGGCCAGAATCAGGCCTGTGTTTAATCTGGTTACTCCTCCCTGGAGTCTTAACCTTGTTCTTAAAGTTTTTCAGCAGACTTCATTTGCGCCTAAGCATTTTTTGGATGTTAAGGTTGTTATCTTGAAAAGTTTTGTTTCTTGTTGCAATTTCTTCTGCTCGCAGTCTCTCAGAACTCTCGGCGTTGCAGTGTGAATCCCCTTACCTTATTTTTCATTCTGATAAGGTAGTTCTGCGTGCTAAATTGAGTTTCCTTTCTAAAGTGGTTTCGGATAGGAACATTAATCAAGAAATTGTTCCTTCCTTCTTTATGTCCTAACCCTTCTTCTCATAAAGAGCGTCTTCTGCACAGCCTAGATGTGGTGTGTGCGTTTAAATACTATTGACAGGCGACTAAGGATTTTCGCCAGTCTTCTGCTTTGTTTGTTGTTTTCACTGGGAAACGCAAGGCTCATAAAGCTACGGCTACTTCTGTTCTTTGTGGCTGAAGAGTATAATTCGCTTGGCCTATGAAACGGCTGGACAGCAGCCTCCTTAGAGAGTCGCCGCTCATTCCACGAGGGCTGTTTCCTCTTTCTGGGCATTCAAAAATGAAGTTTCTGTGGAACAGATTTGCAAGGCTGCAACTTGGTCCTCTCTTCACACTTTTTCAAAATTCTATAAATGTGAATCTTTGGCCTCGGCTTCTTTTGGGAGAAAGGTTCTTCAAGCAGTAGTGCTTTCTGTTTAGGTTCCCTGTCTTGTCCCTCCCTTATCTGTGTCCTCTAACTTGGGTATTGATTCCCAATATTAATTATAGATAATTCGTGGATTCATTGTGTCTTGTTACTTCGGTCGAATGACGGGTTGGAGGGAAGGGAGGTGATATTTAACAGCTTTGCTGTAGTTCTCTATGCCTCCTCCTGCTGGCCAGGAGTGATATTCCCAATAGTAATTATAGATGATCCTTGGAGTCATCGTGTCAAGAAAGAAATTCATTTATCAGGTAAGCATAATTTTTTTTTTTTTTAGATATTCTCTTATAAGCAAAGGAGATATACAGATTGAAATCCAAAAAAGCACAGAGCTTGGCAGTTTAATTGTTTTTTGTCTTTTTTTGTTTCTTACAGAATAGGATTAAAGGGCCATTATACACTCATTTTTTCTTTGCATAAATGTTTTGTAGATCTATTTTATAAAGCCCATAAAGTTTAGTTTTTTTTAAAAATGTATCATTTTGCTTATTTTTAAAGAACATTGCTCTGATTTTCAGACTCCTAACCAAGCCCCAAAGTTTTATTTGAATACCGTCAACTACCTTCTCCAGCTTGCTCCTGTATGTGTAAAGGGTCTTTTCATATGCAAAAGAAGGGGGCGGGGGGAGTGTCTTATTTCCCACTTGCAGTGGGCTTTCCGACTACCTTTTCAACAGAGCTAAACTGAAAGCTTCTAAGTACGTTTTTAAACCATTTTATACTGGATTTTTATATCAGAATCTATGCATCTTATTCTTTATATTAGTGTCTATTACATGCAGTTATATGAAAATGAGTGTATACTGTCCCTTTAAAGTAGATGAACAAATGAATAATAATTTATTTGTATCTCACATTTCATTATCACCCTATATGCATACAAATTAAAATTTTACTGGTGAGAAAAACATTTATCTTTATTTGAAATTTATGTGCTGTATAACTTGATCTCCCATGTTTGTTTTTTAGGGTGTTCCTATGAATTCACTCAGGTTTCTGTTTGAGGGGCAGAGGATCTCAGACCATCAAACTCCAAAAGAGGTATGTATTTGGTATGCCTAACTCATAGAGCTTATGAGATGACCTATATTTTCTAACCTTCCCTGTTAATGAAATTAATGTAAATGTTCAGAGATAAATAAGTGCTTGCAGATTCTGGTGATGTTTAAAGGGACATCTATCTCAATGAGTGAATCCCCCTCCTGGGTCAACCATCTGAGCTAACACTCTGGATACACACTGAACAAAAACAGTTTGGGGATGTAGCTTGTGAGTGCTGTGTGTTGTATTAATTTGTTTTGTTATTTTCCCTATGGGCCTTGCACCCAGGCTTGTCTGGGGTTAACTGCCTGTGACTCTGAGGACAGCACAGCTTCCTGTGAGCACCCAGGGCTGAGCATGTTGCAGGGTTATGGGATGTGTACCCAGTCCAGTCTGAGAGTGCAGTCCCCTTCCGTGTTTTGTTTGTATATGTATATAATATACGTATATATGTGTGTGTGTGTATATATATATATATATATATAACATAATTTATGCTTACCTGATAAATTCCTTTCTCCTGTAGTGTAGTCAGTCCACGGGTCATCCATTACTTATGGGATTATATCTCCTCCCTAACAGGAAGTGCAAGAGGATCACCCAAGCAGAGCTGCTATATAGCTCCTCCCCTCTACGTCATACCCAGTCATTCGACCAAAACCAAACGAGAAAGGAGAAACTATAGGGTGCAGTGGTGACTGGAGTTTAATTTAAAATTTAGACCTGCCGTAAAAACAGGGCGGGCCGTGGACTGACTACACTACAGGAGAAAGGAATTTATCAAGTAAGCATAAATTATGTTTTCTCCTGTTAAGTGTAGTCAGTCCACGGGTCATCCATTTCTTATGGGATACCAATACCAAAGCTAAAAGTACACGGATGACGGGAGGGACAGGCAGGACCTTTACACGGAAGGAACCACTGCCTGAAGAACCTTTCTCCCAAAAACAGCCTCCGAAGAAGCAAAAGTGTCAAATTTGTAAAATTTGGAAAAGGTGTGAAGTGAAGACCAAGTTGCAGCCTTGCAAATCTGTTCAACAGAGGCCTCATTTTTAAAGGCCCAAGTGGAAGCCACAGCTCTGGTAGAATGAGCTGTAATTCTTTCAGGAGGCTGCTGTCCAGCAGTCTCATAGGCTAAACGTATTATGCTACGAAGCCAGAAGGAGAGAGAGGTAGCCGAAGCCTTTTGACCTCTCCTCTGTCCCGAATAAACGACAAACAGGGAAGAAGTTTGTCGAAAATCTTTAGTTGCCTGTAAATAGAATTTCAGGGCCTGGACAACGTCCAGATTGTGCAGAAGTCGTTCCCTCTTTGAGGAAGGATTAGGGCATAATGAAGGAACAACAATCTCTTGATTGATATTCTTGTTAGTGACTACCTTAGGTAAGAACCCAGGTTTAGTACGCAGAACTACCTTGTCTGAATGAAAAATCAGATAAGGGGAATCACAATGTAAGGCTGATAACTCAGAGACTCTTCGAGCCGAGGAAATAGCCATTAGGAACAGAACTTTCCAAGATAACAGCTTGATATCAATGGAATGAAGGGGTTCAAACGGAACACCCTGTAAAACATTAAGAACTAAATTTAAGCTCCATGGCGGAGCAACAGTTTTAAACACAGGCTTAATCCTGGCCAAAGCCTGACAAAAAGCCTGAACGTCTGAAACTTCTGACAGACGCTTGTGCAAAAGAATGGACAGAGCTGAGATCTGTCCCTTTAACGAACTAGCAGATAAACCCTTTTCTAAGCCTTCTTGTAGAAAAGACAATATCCTAGGAATCCTAACCTTACTCCATGAGTAACTCTTGGATTCGCACCAATGTAAGTATTTACGCCATATTTTATGGTAAATTTTCCTGGTAACAGGTTTCCTAGCCTGTATTAAGGTATCAATCACTGACTCCGAGAATCCACGCTTTGAAAGAATCAAGCGTTCAATCTCCATGCAGTCAGCCTCAGAGAAATTAGATTTGGATGTTTTGAAAGGACCCTGAACCAGAAGGTCCTGTCTCAGAGGCAGAGACCATGGTGGACAGGACGACATGTCCACTAGATCTGCATACCAGGTCCTGCGTGGCCACGCAGGCGCTATTAGAATCACTGATGCTC
Source organism: Bombina bombina (assembly GCF_027579735.1). Taxonomy (NCBI): domain Eukaryota; kingdom Metazoa; phylum Chordata; class Amphibia; order Anura; family Bombinatoridae; genus Bombina; species Bombina bombina. The sequence goes on from NC_069499.1 coordinate 547,245,366, forward strand.
TCTCCTGCTTGATCCTGGCAATCAGACGAGGAAGTATCGGGAAGGGTGGAAACACATAAGCCATGTTGAAGACCCAAGGTGCTGTCAGAGCATCTATCAGAACCGCTTCCGGGTCTCTGGATCCTGATCCGTAACAAGGAAGCTTGGCGTTCTGGCGAGACGCCATGAGATCCAGATCTGGTTTGCCCCAACGCCGAAGCAGTTGTGCAAATACCTCCGGGTGAAGTTCCCACTCCCCCGGATGAAAAGTCTGGCGACTTAGGAAATCCGCCTCCCAGTTCTCCACACCCGGGATGTGGATCGCTGACAGGTGGCAAGAGTGAGACTCTGCCCAGCGAATTATCTTTGAGACTTCCATCATCGCTAGGGAACTCCTTGTCCCTCCCTGATGGTTGATGTAAGCCACAGTCGTGATGTTGTCCGACTGGAACCTGATGAACCTCAGAGTTGCTAGCTGAGGCCAAGCCAGAAGAGCATTGAGAACTGCTCTCAATTCCAGAATGTTTATTGGAAGTAGACTCTCCTCCTGAGTCCATGATCCCTGAGCCTTCAGGGAATTCCAGACAGCGCCCCAACCTAGTAGGCTGGCGTCTGTTGTTACAATTGTCCAGTCTGGCCTGCTGAAGGGCATCCCCCTGGACAGATGTGGCCGAGAAAGCCACCATAGAAGAGAATCTCTGGTCTCTTGATCCAGATTCAGCATAGGGGACAAATCTGAGTAATCCCCATTCCACTGACTTGGCATGCACAATTGTAGTGGTCTGAGATGCAGGCGTGCAAAAGGTACTATGTCCATTGCCGCTACCATTAAGCCGATTACCTCCATGCATTGAGCCACTGACGGGTGTTGAATGGAATGAAGGACACGGCAAGCATTTAGAAGTTTTGTTAACCTGTCTTCTGTCAGGTAAATTTTCATTTCTACAGAATCTATAAGAGTCCCCAAGAAAGAAACTCTTGTGAGTGGCCTTAGAGAACTCTTTTCTACGTTCACCTTCCACCCATGCGACCTTAGAAATGCCAGAACTAACTCTGTATGAGACTTGGCAGTCTGGAAACTTGACGCTTGTATCAGAATGTCGTCTAGGTACGGAGCTACCGAAATTCCTCGCGGTCTTAGTACCGCCAGAAGAGAGCCCAGAACCTTTGTAAAGATTCTTGGAGCCGTGGCTAACCCGAAGGGAAGAGCTACAAACTGGTAATGCCTGTCTAGGAAGGCAAACCTTAGGTACCGATAATGATCCTTGTGAATCGGTATGTGGAGGTAGGCATCCTTTAAATCCACTGTGGTCATGTACTGACCCCTTTGGATTATAGGTAAGATTGTCCGAATAGTCTCCATTTTGAACGATGGAACTCTTAGGAATTTGTTTAGGATCTTTAAGTCCAAAATTGGTCTGAAGGTTCCCTCTTTCTTGGGAACCACAAACAGATTTGAGTAAAACCCTTGTCCGTGTTCCGACCGCGGAACTGGATGGATCACTCCCATTAGTAAAAGGTCTTGTACACAGCGTAGAAACGCTTTTCTCTTTAGCTGGTTTGTTGACAGCCTTGAAAGATGAAATCTCCCTTTTGGAGGAGAAGCTTTGAAGTCCAGAAGATATCCCTGAGATATGATCTCTAAAACCCAGGGATCCTGGACATCTCTTGCCCAAGCCTGGGCGAAGAGAGAAAGTCTGCCCCCCACTAGATCCGTTTCCGGATCGGGGGCCCTCACTTCATGCTGTCTTAGGGGCAGCAGCAGGTTTTCTGGCCTGCTTGCCCTTGTTCCAGGACTGGTTAGGTTTCCAGCCCTGTCTGTAGCGAGCAACAGTTCCTTCCTGCTTTGGAGCTGAGGAAGTTGATGCTGCTCCTGCCTTGAAGTTACGAAAGGCACGAAAATTAGACTGTCTAGCCCTAGGTTTGGCTCTGTCTTGAGGCAGGGCATGACCCTTACCTCCAGTAATGTCAGCGATAATTTCTTTCAAACCGGGCCCGAATAATGTCTGCCCTTTGAAAGGTATGTTAAGCAATTTAGATTTAGAGGTTACATCGGCTGACCAAGATTTAAGCCACAGCGCTCTGCGCGCTTGAATGGCGAATCCTGAATTCTTAGCCGTAAGTTTAATTAAGTGTACTACGGCATCGGAAATAAATGAATTGGCTAGCTTAAGTACTCTAAGCTTGTCTGTAATTTCATCCAATGTAACTTAGTTAATGGTCTCTTCCAGAGACTCAAACCAGAATGCCGCCGCAGCCGTGACAGGCGCAATGCATGCAAGGGGTTGTAATATAAAACCTTGTTGAACAAACATTTTCTTAAGGTAACCCTTTAACTTTTTATCCATTGGATCTGAAAAAGCACAGCTATCCTCCACCGGGATAGTGGTGCGCTTAGCCAGAGTAGAAACTGCTCCCTCCACCTTAGGGACCGTCTGCCATAAGTCCCGTGTGGTGGCGTCTATTGGAAACATTTTTCTAAATATAGGAGGGGTTGAAAAAGGCACACCGGGTCTATCCCACTCCTTGTTAATAATTTCTGTAAGCCTCTTAGGTATAGGAAAAACATCAGTACACACCGGTACCGCATAGTATCTATCCAGCCTACACATTTTCTCTGGAATTGCAACCGTGTTACAATCATTCAGAGCCGCTAATACCTCCCCTAGCAATACACGGAGGTTCTCAAGCTTAAATTTAAAATTTGAAATGTCTGAGTCCAGTTTACTTGGATCAGATCCGTCACCCACAGAATGAAGCTCTCCGTCCTCATGTTCTGCATATTGTGACGCAGTATCAGACATGGCTCTAATATTATCAGCGCACTCTGTTCTCACCCCAGAGTGGTCGTGTTTACCCCTAATTTCTGGCAATTTAGATAATACTTCAGTCATAACATTAGCCATGTCTTGCAAAGTGATTTGTATGGGCCGCCCTGATGTACTTGGCGCCACAATATCACGCACCTCCCGAGCGGGAGACGCAGGTACTGACACGTGAGGAGAGTTAGTCGGCATAACTTCCCCCTCGTTGTCTGGTGAAATTTTCTTTACATGTACACTTTTATTTAAAGTAGCATCCATGCAATTAGTACACAAATTTCTATTGGGCTCCACATTGGCCTTTAAACATATTGCACAAAGAGTTTCCTCTGTGTCAGACATGTTTAACAGACTAGCAATGAAACTAACAAGCTTGGAAAAAACTTTTGAAATAAATTTACAAGCAATATAAAAAACGTTACTGTGCCTTTAAGAAAACACTAATAAACTGTCACAGTAGAATTACAAGAACCAAATTTGCACAATAAATGCAATAAGTTAGCAAAGGATTGCACCCACCAGCAAATGGATGATTAACCCCTTAATACCCAAAAACGGATAAGATATAAAAACGTTTTATCACAGTCAAAGCACAGTCTCACAGGTCTGCTGTGAGTGATTACCTCCCTCAAAACTAGTTTTGGAGACCCCTGGGCTCTGTAGAGACGTCCTGGATCATGGAGGAAGGAATAGGAAGACTGTGAGTGAATTCTTACTGCGCAAGAAAGCGCCAAAATAGGCCCCTCCCACTCATATTATAGCAGTGGGGAAGCTCAGAAAACTGAATTTATTCAAAAATAACGACAGCCATGTGGAAAAATAATGCCCAAAAGATTTTATCACCAAGTACCTCAGAGAAAAACGATTAACATGCCAGTAAAACGTTTTAAAATAAATTATTAAATGATACTAATAAGCCTGCTGCTAGTCGCTTACACTGCAGTGGGGGCTCAAATAGAAGTTAAATGTACACAGTATTTTCTTAGTGAAGTTCCATTCCCCAGAAATACCTCAGTGTAACATACATATATATCAGCCTGATACCAGTCGCTATTACTGCATTTAAGGCTGCACTTACATTATATGGGTATTAGCAGTATTTTCTCAGTCAATTCCATTCCTTAGAAAATAATATACTGCAACATACCTCCTTGCAGGTGAACCCTGCCCGCTGTCCCCTGATCTGAAGTTACCTCACTCCTCAGAATGGCCGAGAACAGCAAATAGATCTTAGTTACGACCGCTAAGATCATACATAAACTCAGGTAGATTCTTCTTCTAATGCTGCCTGAGAAAAAAACAACACACTCCGGTGCTGTTTAAAATAACAAACTTTTGATTGAAGATATAAAAACTAATTTTAATAACCACAGTCCTCTCACACGTCCTATCTATTAGTTAGGTGCAAGAGAATGACTGGGTATGACGTAGAGGGGAGGAGCTATATAGCAGCTCTGCTTGGGTGATCCTCTTGCACTTCCTGTTAGGGAGGAGATATAATCCCATAAGTAATGGATGACCCGTGGACGGACTACACTTAACAGGAGAAATATATATATATATATATTGGAGTAGCCATGTTAGTCCAGAGATTTAGATATCAACATAACAAGAGTATTGCATTGAGCAATGACTTCTTTTTATTGGACTAACTATACATTTATAAGTTGACAAGCTTTCGGAAGAGTTCCTTCCTTTATCAAGTCTAAAGCAATACTGACCAATTCAATGGAATTTACAGATTGTATCTTAAAACACAGAATAGCTAAGAAGACAGTGCAGGGAGAGGAGGGGGTGTCGTAAAAATCATGAGGGGGGCTTAGGTAACAGGCAGACAGTGTCCAGTGTAGGAGAAAAGACGGGGGAAATATATAGCTATACATAGAGCATATACTGACATAAAGTTCTATATCAACATTGAATCAATATCTATAAAGATGTGAAATTGTATATACAGGGGGAATACAAAAGTAAAAAAAAAAGACAAAAGTGTGGACATAGGCTTACCTTTGTACCTATGTATAAAGAATGTGGAATATACTATGTAATTGACTAAATGAAAGTACATTACAAAAATTTTTAACACATTATCAAAAATTTTTGTAATGTACTTTCATTTAGTCAATTACATTATATATACCACATTCTTTATACATAGGTACACAGGTAAGCCTATGTCAACACTTTTGTCTTTTTTTTTACTTATGTATTCCCCCTGTATATACAATTTCACATCTTTATAGATATTGATTCAATGTTGATATATAACTTTATGTCAGTATATGCTCTATGTATAGCTATATATTTCCCCTGTCTGTTCTCCTACACTGGACACTGTCTGCCTGTTACCTAAGCCCCCCTCATGATTTTTACGACACCCCCTCCTCTCCCTGCACTGTCTTCTTAGCTATTCTGTGTTTTAAGATACAATCTGTAAATTCCATTGAATTGGTCAGTATTGCTTCAGACTTGATAAAGGAAGGAACTCTTCCGAAAGCTTGTCATCTTATAAATGTATATTTAGTCCAATACAAAAAGTATCATTGCTCAATGCAATACTCTTGTAATATACAATTGGGCTACTCGGTTCTTGAATATTGCAATTTCATATAAATAATAAAAATATATAATAAAAAATACTAAAACAAAACAAGTTGAAAATTGTATGATGAATATATGATCCAAACGGCAACTATGCAGTAGTATTACTGGTAAATGGTTTTCTTCTTACCAGAAATTACCCCAATCATATAAGGTAATGTATGCACTTGGGGAAACCAATCCTGGTCCATTCCTTGGTCTATAGTTGTTATCCTCCGTTACACCTTTTGAATAGGGAATTTTTATATAGGACTCTTGGTCTGTATTTCTCTATAGTCTTTTTGGTGCCACTTGCTCAGTAGAAACTTCAGCTTTCTCTGTGGTGATGTGTCTTGGTGTCTCCCAGGAGTATGGTATTTATAATGGATATTCCCTTGTCACCAATTCTCAGCAAAATATAGAGAAAGAAACCGGGAAAAGGCACATAGCGTAACTCTGTTAAGCAAATTATTTATTAAGTTAAGTGAAACGATGTGCACTTACATATATTGCCTTCAATCCTTGATGAGGTAAGCATTCAAACTTATACACATATGCAAAGTTGTACTTGACTGATTTTATAGACAGTTCTTCATTTTCTCAATTAGGGTAACTTTGGACCCAATCACAAATATCATCTTTAAAATTCAAAATTGTTTTAAAAAGAATGGTATAAAAAGAAAAAGAGGTGCAAAACTAAAAGCAATATAATGCATTCAGTTCTGGTCTCTCGCTGCCCTGTTCTTAATCGACTGTAATACAGCGTACATGCAAACAAGTCTTAAACAGTATTCAGGGAGATCAAGCTATGTAATAATTGTGGTATAAAAGCTTACAGCTTCAAAGAAAATAAAGGTCCAGTAATGCCGGTATCACTGACGTAGAAAGTAAAGACTGTACACCCACTTATGGATTCACATTGTGTGTGTGTGTGTGTGTGTGTGTATATATATATATATGTATGTATGTGTGTGTGTATGTGTATATATATGTGTGTGTGTATATGTATATATATATATATATATATATATATATATATATATTTCTCCAACATAGGTGTGTCCGGTCCACGGCGTCATCCTTACTTGTGGGATATTCTCTTCCCCAACAGGAAATGGCAAAGAGCCCAGCAAAGCTGGTCACATGATCCCTCCTAGGCTCCGCCTACCCCAGTCATTCTCTTTGCCGTTGTACAGGCAACATCTCCACGGAGATGGCTTAGAGTTTTTTAGTGTTTAACTGTAGTTTTTCATTATTCAATCAAGAGTTTGTTATTTTCAAATAGTGCTGGTACGTACTATTTACTCAGAAACAGAAAAGAGATGAAGAATTCTGTTTGTATGAGGAAAATGATTTTAGCAACCGTAACTAAAATCCATGGCTGTTCCACACAGGACTGTTGAGAGCAATTAACTTCAGTTGGGGGAACAGTTTGCAGTCTCTTGCTGCTTGAGGTATGACACATTCTAACAAGACGATGTAATGCTGGAAGCTGTCATTTTCCCTATGGGATCCGGTAAGCCATGTTTATTACGATTGTAAATAAGGGCTTCACAAGGGCTTATTTAAACTGTAGACTTTTTTTGGGCTAAATCGATTGATATTAACACTTATTTAGCCTTGAGGAATCATTTATTCTGGGTATTTTGATTTAATAATATCGGCAGGCACTGTTTTAGACACCTTATTCTTTAGGGGCTTTCCCAAAGCATAGGCAGAGTCTCATTTTCGCGCCGGTGTTGCGCACTTGTTTTTGAGAGGCATGGCATGCAGTCGCATGTGAGAGGAGCTCTGATACTTATAAAAGACTTCTGAAGGCGTCATTTGGTATCGTATTCCCCTTTGGGTTTGGTTGGGTCTCAGCAAAGCAGATACCAGGGACTGTAAAGGGGTTTAAAGCTTAAAACGGCTCCGGTTCCGTTATTTTAAGGGTTAAAGCTTCCAAAATTGGTGTGCAATATTTTCAAGGCTTTAAGACGCTGTGGTGAAAATTTGGTGAATTTTGAACAATTCCTTCATGTTTTTTCGCAATTGCAGTAATAAAGTGTGTTCAGTTTAAAATTTAAAGTGACAGTAACGGTTTTATTTTAAAACGTTTTTTGTACTTTCTGATCAAGTTTATGCCTGTTTAACATGTCTGAACTACCAGATAGACTGTGTTCTGAATGTGGGGAAGCCAGAATTCCTATTCATTTAAATAAATGTGATTTATGTGATAATGACAATGATGCCCAAGATGATTCCTCAAGTGAGGGGAGTAAGCATGGTACTGCATCATTCCCTCCTTCGTCTACACGAGTCTTGCCCACTCAGGAGGCCCCTAGTACATCTAGCGCGCCAATTCTCCTTACTATGCAACAATTAACGGCTGTAATGGATAATTCTGTCAAAAACATTTTAGCCAAAATGAACCCTTGTCAGCGTAAGCGTGGCTGCTCTGTTTTAGTTACTGAAGAGCATGACGACGCTGATATTAATATCTCTGAAGGGCCCCTAACCCAATCTGAGGGGGCCAGGGAGGTTTTGTCTGAGGGAGAAATTACTGATTTAGGGAACATTTCTCAGCAGGCTGAATCTGATGTGATTACATTTAAATTTAAATTGGAACATCTCCGCATTTTGCTTAAGGAGGTATTATCCACTCTGGATGATTGTGAAAATTTAGTCATCCCAGAGAAACTATGTAAAATGGACAAGTTCCTAGAGGTGCCGGGGCTCCCAGAAGCTTTTCCTATACCCAAGCGGGTGGCGGTCATTGTTAATAAAGAATGGGAAAGGCCCGGTATTCCTTTCGTCCCTCCCCCCATATTTAAAAAATTGTTTCCTATGGTCGACCCCAGAAAGGACTTATGGCAGTCAGTCCCCAAGGTCGAGGGAGCGGTTTCTACTTTAAACAAACGCACCACTATTCCCATAGAGGATAGTTGTGCTTTCAAAGATCCTATGGATAAAAAATTAGAAGGTTTGCTTAAAAAGATGTTTGTTCAGCAGGGTTACCTTCTACAACCCATTTCATGCATTGTCCCTGTCACTACAGCCGCATATTTCTGGTTTGATGAACTGCTTAAGGTGCTCGATAGTGACTCTCCTCCTTATGAGGAGATTATGGACAGAATCAATGCTCTCAAATTGGCTAATTCTTTCACTCTAGACGCCTCTTTGCAATTGGCTAAGTT